>NW_028164689.1:0-5000 GCF_964263955.1 Coregonus lavaretus
GCCTCGCCCATCAATCTACCCCTCCTCCCCCCCTCCCTCCCTCCCTCCCTCCATCTCTCTCTCCCTCCCTTCTTTCATATTGTCTGTTGTTCTTCATTCAGCCCTTTATACGCATTGATTCTTCCCTCGCAGCTGACAAGTGTGAAATGAATACAGTGTCTGTTCTCTCTTTCCATCGCTCTTTTTCTTCTCTATCGCTCTTTAGCTTTTACTCAATTCACCCTCTCTGTGTTGCTTTAGTGTTCCATTCTCTCCATCTTTCTTACATTCCCTCTCTTCTTCCCTCTTTCCCTGATTTTCTCTTCTTTATTTTTTTCTCCTTGCCCTCCCTCCCTTTCTCTATGAGAGAGTATTCTTTTAAACATGTTTCACTTGCACTGAGGGACAAAGAATTCTGGCTTCTATCTCTTAACACCCTCTCTCTACTTACTGTATTCTTTGGGAGGGAGAACAAAAATCCTAAAAGAAACAGCTGGCATAAGGACAAAACAGAGGAGAAGAAAAGGAAGGAGAGAGAGAGAGAGCGAAAAAAAAAAAAGTGGTGTTTGTGTGCGTTGATGTGTTAGCTAGCTAGTGACTCACTCCCAGTGTGTGACGCAGTTGGGTCAGTCCAGTGAGACTAGCGCTGACGCAAATTTAGCCCTAGCCTCCAGCTGCTTAGTATATATAGCCACTATGTGTTCTCCCATTAACTAATTAATGAAGCTAAGCTAACTACGCTAACGCTAGGTACACGTATACTCCATTGATTTATTCATGAAGCTAGGCTAACTATGCTAAGACTAAGTACATGTATACTCCATTGACTTATTCATGAGTTAGGCTAGGTTAGCTAAGTGTATGTTACTGTAGTTATATGTGTTATCCCATTATCATATTTATGAAGCTAGGCTAGGCAAGCTAGGCTAGTGCTCAACTTAATACTCCTCTCTCATCCTCTTTCTGGGACTTCATCGACATTCGTTGAGCGGCGAGAAGAAAGATTCCGACCTCAGGCAGTGTATGTGTGTCCTCACAAGCATTGTAAAACAAGGAACATTCGGACAAGTGGGGACATTTCGTCGGTCCCCACCAGAAAAAAAGGCAATTTTAGCCTTAGGGTTAGGTTTAGGGTTAGAATTAGGGTTCGAGTTAGAATTAGGATAATAATTGACTGTCATCAGACACACACACACCGTGTATGCTGACATTTCTAGAGAAACAGGTTTGAGAGAAAGAGAATGTAGCAAACCAAGTAAAAAACCCAATGCTGTGAAACCGATACCGCAGTGTCACAAACACACACATAGACAAACACACACATACACACAGAGAAAGGAAACAGAGAAGTTGTGCCGTTAGCAAAAGGTCAACAGCAGCCTTCAGGAGGAGAAGATATAACATGACAACACTGATTATAGAGAGGGAGGGAGAGAGAGAGAGAGAGAGAGAGAGAGAGAGAGAGAGAGAGAGAGAGAGAGAGAGAGAGAGAGAGAGAGAGAGAGAGAGAGAGAGAGAGAGAGAGAGAGAGAGAGAGAGAGACAGAGAGCTACAGGCACTCAGAAAACCTGTCAGAGCAGAGCTCAACAGTGATAGTAATTGGCTGTGATGATCTAGTCCAGTGGTTCCCAAACTGTGGGGCGCGAGGGGTCGGCAGGGGGGGGGCTCAGTCCGGCTTTAAACTTACTCTTGAAAGTTGTATTAGTAGAATGCACAATTTCGAAATTGGGTAGTGCATCATCAGTGCATGTGAGCTAACGTTTTTTTATTTAGGTTTTTTAGCCCATAGATATTGTTGTAATTTTTTTGTCACTCAAATATCACATGAATACACATTAGACATGGCAAAATGTAAAGAATTGCAAGAAAATGTGCTTTAAAACTGCAAAATTTTCTTTGCACCCCATGACTAAATGTGCAGAATTGCAGGAAATAAGCTTTAAACCTGCAAAATTCTCTCCACCAACAAGAGGGGTGTGAACAGTTTGTGTCATGAACAGTGCTTGTACCCATAGAGATAGACGTGGCAGGGGTGCGCTGGATGTTCCCCAATGCTGGAAGGGGGGCCCCGAGGGTAAAAGTTTGGGAACCCCTGATCTAGTCTAATGTGTTCTATACTGATCTAGTCTAATCTATTATACGTCTGTCTGTGTACTGCAGATAGAATAGAGTGAGTCTAGTGAACCAGAATCAAATCATTCATTCCGAGCGGGAATCACACCTGTTCTCTTTGAATGCTCTTATGATATTTGGTTCCCACTAAACCTCAGATTCTACTAGCTATGTGCTGCAGATAGAATAGAGTGACTTTAGTGAACCACAGTCAGGAGGACAGACTCCTGAAAACCCCCTTGCTTGTTTCATAACAATGTTTAGTGACTAAACTGAGAGGGAGAGAGAGAGAGACAACGTTAGCCCAATGGAAACAAGGTCAGCTCTTTAAAACCACCCTATGTAGTATGACTGTGTTACGTACACACACACACACACACACACACACACACACACACACACACACACACACACACACACACACACACACACACACTCTCTCTAACCCCTGTCATTAAGCTATGACATAACAGCCTTGGTCTAACTTGGACTTTGTCACAGCCTGATGAATGGAGGAGGGGGTTGTGACATAAACTGCCTCCCCGGAACAACTGGTGTCCTGTGGTGTAGTGAATGAAAACGCCTGTCCTCTTTTTCTTTCTTCCTGATCACTCCCGAAGAGCTGGGCACATATTCATAAAGCGTGTCAGAGTAGAAGTGCTGATCTAGGATTAGTTTGACCTTTTCCTTCATAATGAATCAGATTATTATGGACAGGGGGGACCTGATCCTAGATCAGCACTAGGGCTGGGACCTCACGATAGTTTATAATCACGATACTTAGGTGCCAATACGATATGTATTGCGATTCTCACGACTCTATATGTATTGCGATTTGATACTGCGATTTGATTGCGATTCGATGTTCCAAACATATTGCTCATTGGATGTCTGCTGCAGAGAGACAAGAGAGAGCAGGAGAAAATGAGTTTTGATCAGTCATGGAAATAAAAGTGCTGAAAACATGTTGGCTTATTTTTTTTTAAAGAAGATGGCGAGCAAACTATAGAATGAAAAATACTGGCGTTTTGGTGCAGGTACAGCCAACTAGCGCTAGCTAACGCTACCTAGCAACAACAAATTTTTTTTGTCAACATTTGGAGGCAAAGTATAGATATAATATCGTTCAAAAATGATATTGCGTTATGTCACTGTATCTATTTTCTCCCCCCTCACTAATCAGCATTCTGAGTCGACGCTGAGGCTATTTATTGTAGCTCGTGACTGCGTCACCCTCCCCCATTATCAAAACCTCATAAACTATATTAGTCTTCTAAGGGGATGACGACGTGGATCATTAAGAGTTATGGTGTGACATCCAAATATGTATCTCCACGGTAAATAGTGACCAGGATGCTGTAATTTAGGATGAGTTGATGATGATACAGTATGATGTGAAATGGGATTGTCTGCTGATGTCGTAAATTAAAAAGTCACCTCAATTGTTCAAAGGCATTGAAGAAGCTGTATGTCAGTTGTAAATTGCTAACATATTGGTTTTAAATTGGTTGTAAATCTGCGGTTAATTGGTAGTAAATTACATTTTGAGACAAAATGCTAATCTTTTCCGGGATTAGACCTAGAGGCACCAGGGGTCCCTTGGGGGAGGATGGGATTGTAGGGAGGGGTGTGTGTGTGTAGGGGAGGGGGGTACATAAGGGGTAGAGTCTCCACCCCCTAAAGAAGCTAGGGGAGAGGTTTGAGGCACCAGAGGGACCCTTGGGGGAGGATGGGGTTGTAGGGAGGGGTGTATAGGAACCCCCCCCACCCCCAATCCACTTTATCCTGTCTGAGACCTGAGATAGCCCCACCAGACAGGGATACATCCGGATCAGTTGGGTGGCTAAACTGCCTTATGACTGATTCCTTATTCCTTCTGCAACAGACAGGAATCCATTCGGATGTGCTAATACGTTGTTCTACTGCTACAGAGAGGGATCCCCTGAAGAATTATTCCGCTACGTTGATACAGACAGAGACCCAGATCTGTTACTAAACTGCCTTAGGACTGGGATCCATCCGGATGTGCTAATACGTTGTTCTACAGCTACAGAGATCCTACTCAATAATCCCCACGAACGATCATTCTGTGTTGTTTCTACTGCTAACTAGAGAAGGATCCGTGTCTAATACCTTGTTCTACTCGCCCAAAGGATTACTGCAGATCCCCTTTAGACTGACCCAAGATCAGCATAACAGATCCATCCGGATCTGTTATGCTGATCACTAAACTCTCAGAGGAAACACTCCACTAATCTCCCTTAAACTAACCAGCTCTAGGACTAGCTGTGGAAGCTTAGCAAGACCCCCAATACGCCAATACCAGTCATGTCCACAGCCTAACTCAGCCTAGTGTATAGCAGTCTCAGACTGGCTCTGTAATGGCAATCAAAAGTCCTACACTATAGGAAATAATAGGGTGCCATTTCATACACACCCAATTAGCGCCAGCTCTTTCCATGGGGAAACCCCAGGTTGTAGCATCTTTAGTTGAATCAGTAGCTTTGGTTAAGTCCAGCTCCTGTCTATATCTGCCTAAAAGGGTATTAGAATCAGCCCCCTCCCCCTCCCCCTCCACCTCACCAAATAATCTATTCTTATCCTTGGCCACAAAGTGTCACTTCACTGTTCTCCAGTCAGTGTTTCTGTGTGACCAGTGACCAAGAGGCTTGTCTTTGTGGAATAATTTTTCTCGTTGTCATCAGTCTGTGACATCATCAGTCTGTGATGTTATCAATGACATCATCAGACTCGGGGTCTCCAAACGTGTCATCAGCGAATAGCAAGTCAGAATAGGAAGTCAGGGTGTTGAGGTGTTGTTGCCGTGGCGATATAACATAGTTGGCGTATACATGTGGTGTTGACGGGACAGAGGATGACAGACAGACAGAGGAGGGGGTGTAGGGGGA
>NW_028164689.1:10000-15000 GCF_964263955.1 Coregonus lavaretus
TCTTATTATCTATTGAGACTATCTATTGAGATCTTATTATCTATTGAGACTATCTATTGAGATCGTATTATCTATTGAGACTATCTATTGAGATCGTATTATCTATTGAGACTATCTATTGAGATCGTATTATCTATTGAGACTATCTATTGAGATCTTATTATCTATTGAGACTATCTATTGAGATCGTATTATCTATTGAGACTATCTATTGAGATCGTATTATCTATTGAGACTATCTATTGAGATCGTATTATCTATTGAGACTATCTATTGAGATCTTATTATCTATTGAGACTATCTATTGAGATCGTATTATCTATTGAGACTATCTATTGAGATCGTATTATCTATTGAGACTATCTATTGAGATCGTATTATCTATTGAGACTATCTATTGAGATCTTATTATCTATTGAGACTATCTATTGAGATCTTATTATCTATTGAGACTATCTATTGAGATCGTATTATCTATTGAGACTATCTATTGAGATCGTATTATCTATTGAGACTATCTATTGAGATCTTATTATCTATTGAGACTATCTATTGAGATCTTATTATCTATTGAGACTATCTATTGAGATCGTATTATCTATTGAGACTATCTATTGAGATCGTATTATCTATTGAGACTATCTATTGAGATCTTATTATCTATTGAGACTATCTATTGAGATCGTATTATCTATTGAGCTTTGCCGACAATAGAAAGCTAAAATGTCGACAATAGAACGTTTTAATTTATTTCATGAAGAATATCTTATTTTCATGCCTTTGTGCTTCTATAGACTTCAATGACTACATGAGTTTGTAGAATAGGTTTATCATCGAGTGTCTGACTGTGCCGGTGCACTCTTATAACAGTAATTGTGCTTGGTCATTTAATGTGATACTCACTATCTTTTCTCTCTTTCGCGTTCCTCCAGCTGTCTGGATCACTGAAGAGGAGGCTGACTGCGACTGAGGGGGCCCACCAGGGGGGCTTACGGCAGGGCCAAGGGCCTGGTAACGGCCCTGGTCTGTGTCTGAACGGTACCTCTGACGGTTCCTCCATGACCCAGGGGCCCGGGGGGCCCACCAAGCGACTCTGCCTGGAGGATGTGACCCTCGCCATGGGTACCAGCTTCCAGCAGAGCCCTTACTCTGGAGGACCCAGTCCTGGAGGTCATGGAGTACCTGGAAGTCAGGGGTCACTTGATGGTAACAGGCTGGGGAATGGGAACAATGGACTGGGGTTGCCCTTCTCCATGCCCCCTAAGGCGAGTCCTGGGTCTGGGGGGCCTGGAAGTGTTGGTGGAGTAGGACAATTTCACCCCAATGGAAGCTCCTCGTCGGCCCCATCGGTTGAGCAGGAGCTCCAGGATATTCTGGATGAGTTGATCAAGAACCCAGATCCTTCTCTGCAGGAGTTGGATCTGGACAAGATACTGGGGAATAAAGAGGAGCAGAATCAAGGGCCAGGGCCAGGGTACATCCACCCACAATCGCCCAAACGCTCCCCCCAGAGACCCACCTCTCACCTGGAGAGCCACCTCACCCACTCCCCAGGCTTTCCACAGGCAGGGTCTCCCCAAGTAGGCCCGAGTCTGGCCGGAGCACCCTACTCCATCCCCCACCCCTCCAAACCTGTTCCCTCGCCCCTCTCGGCTTCCCCACACCATTCCTCTTCCTCTTCTTCCCAGAACCAAGCTCGTTCTCCGATGTTATCCGCCGCCCTCTCCTCTCGACCTGGGTCTACTTGGCACGAAGTATCGCGAGCCCAACAGCTCCAGCAAATGGCGTCCAACTCCAACAAACACCTTTCCTCAAATACCCCTATCCCCCAGAACCAGACCCAGAATCAACCCCAGACCCAGGCCTCTATGCCTCCTCTATCCCAGCAAGGCTCACCCTGGGGCGGGCAGAAACTCCCCAACTCCTCCCCTCTCCACCAACAACCATTCAGCCCAGCTGGAAGCATTCAAAGCCCCCAGGGTTCGATGTCGATCTCCAGCCTGGTTCCAGCTCCGTCCGCAGGGCCTTCACCACCCTACCGCCCGGATAAGCTAGGCAGTCCGGCTCTCGCCCAACCCCCCTTTAGCCCACAGAGTACCCTCCTACCTTTAGGAACCACCAGCACATCCAGCACTTCATCCAACATCCAGGGGTCACAGGCCAACTACATGCCCAGTGGAGGTGCACCAACATCGGGCGCCACAAGGCCGTCGCCCCCCTACCGAACCGACAAGCCTCACCAAAGCCCGGCTCTCCAATCCCAGCATCAACCTCAACCCCAGAACCAACCCCTACCCCTACCCCAAACCCAACAACCACATCCATATAGCACCCAGAACGGGTCAGGACCCAACAACAACATGTCAAGTCAGCTCTACAAAGCCATGACGACGGGTCAACCCAGCAGCCTCAAGCTACTCATGCAACAACAACAACAACACCAACAACAACATCAACAACAGCAACAGTCAAACACGCAACAGCTACAGACGAATGCCCAACTGGGCCAACACCCGTCCATGTCCAAAGCATGCAGTGGTGGAGTCCCCCACCAGGAACCCTCATATTCCTTCACCAACACCAAGCCCCTCCGCCATTTTGACCTGGACCCCCAGCAGAAGATGGGAGGAGTGGGTGGCCCCCCTATGGGCCCTGGACAGGGTGGGCCCCCCAACCCCATGGCTGGTTACCGGGGAATGCAGCATGGTGGTGCAGCCGGAACACCAGCATCAGTAGCAGCGAACCATGCCCATCTATTGCAACAGAGGATGCAGCAGAGAGCAGCAATGCAGCAGGCCGCAGCAGGAATCATGGGGCCACAACACTGTAGAGAGGTGAGTCATGATTGGCAGATTTTACTTCCTGGTTGCAGTATGTAGAGCGGTGATTGGATGGTACAGTCCCCTGTAGCTCAGTTGGTAGAGCATGGCGCTTGCAACGCCAGGGTTGTGGGTTCGTTTCTCACGGGGGGCCAGTATGAAAATGTATGCACTCTGGATAAGAGCGTCTGATAAATGACTAAAATGTAAAAATGTAAAATGTTATACTTTCTGGTTGCAGTATTTATTAAGGTGCAAAAGTTGTCAGTACTGCCTCTTTATTTACACTTTTAGCAGTGCCAGAGTATTCATTTAGTTCCAGTACACTCTGAGGTCATGTCTGTGTTGGGTTACTGCTTTAGTTGTCTTTCTGTTCAGGGAACTTAATGCTGTGTATTGTTGTACTTTTATATTGAAGTTGTTCTCAGGGCCTGTCGCAAATGTTTTCCTTAAGGACTGAGTCCCACTCCAGTCTTTTTTTGTGGTGATTGACAATGTGTGATCCGGAGGAAATTGGATGTTAGTGTGGAACTGTTGTGCTCGACATAGAGGGTCTGATTCTGCTGCTTTGGACTGACTTACTTGCTTAGGCCTGGAGAGAATTTACTGGGAAAAGGCTACAAGAGCTGTAGCCTTGTTCGTGTGGTGTGGTATTCCATCATGTAGTGGTGCTGTCTGCAGCATTTGGAGTTACGAAAAGGGGCAAGGTTATAGAGGACATGATAAGGGGAGAGAGAGCAGAGGAGAGGGAGAGTGCAATGGAGAGCACAGGGGGAGGTGGGGAGTAGTTGTGGTGGGGAGTGTATGGGGCAGAAGAGGGGGGTTCCATAGAGGGGGGCACCCTGCTGTTTTTCAAAGGGGGAAGGAAGAGATGTGTGGAGGTGGGGAGTGTGTGAGGGAAGGGATGGAGGGAGGAGGGAAGTCAGGGTGTGTGGAGGTGGGGAGTGTGTGAGGGAAGGGATGGAGGGAAGAGGGAAGTCAGGGTGTGTGGAGGTGGGGAGTGTGTGAGGGAAGGGATGGAGGGAAGAGAGAAGTCAGGGTGTGTGGAGGTGGGGAGTGTGTGATGGAAGGGATGGAGGGAAGAGGGAAGTCAGGGTGTGTGGAGGTGGGGAGTGTGTGAGGGAAGGGAAGTCAGGGTGTGTGGAGGGATGGGGGGCTGTGTTAGATTAATTATGTAGAAGACAGAAGGGAACAGGGAGTGGAGGAATCTCTTCCTTTGTGTGGCGGTACCTAAATAAGGGAAATGCTGTATGCGTCCCAATTGGCACCCTATTCACTATATAGTGCACTACTTTTGACCAAGGGCTGGTGACAAGTAGTGCACTATATACTATACACTAATTAGTCATTAAGGTCTATTTCATGTATTTAATGTAAATGCAGTGGTTAGGAGGGCCCAATTCCAAGTTCCCTACTTACTTACTATCAAGTCGCGATTCCCTATCTGCTACATCTACCCTGAAATACTTCCTGGTTGTAAGATAGGAGAGAAGTGTTTAAAAAGTGTTACAGAGAAGTGTTTAGTTATGTGTTTTTTTCGGAGGTGTGTGTGTTAGGGGCTTATTAACTGAGGGGCCCCTTTAGCGCTTACTCACTCCCTGCCGAGAGGCCGACCCTTCCCCCTCCCACTCATCCCCACTCCCTCCCTGCTTCCCTCTTATCCCCTCTTTTCTAAAATTCATTATCCTTTATTGGAGTGCATGCTGAAAGAGTGCTACTGGGTAGAGAAGGGGGAGGAGAGAGGGTGGAGGCGAGAGGGGATAGATAGATAGAGATAGAGAGAGAGAGAGGTGGGGGGAGGAGAGAGAGAGAGGGGGGGGGGGGGGGGTAGGAGCTTCAAACACACCGCTCTCTCTGCCTCAAAGATCTGCTTGCTGCTGCAGGAGAGAATGCTGCCGCGGCAATTTGAAACCCAATCTTAAGACACACACACCCCACACCACAGAAACACACACAAATGTACACATGTATGCACGCACGTACACGCACCACACACACATACACACTACACACACACAAATGTAAACACGTATGCACACACACACACACACCATTCACATATGTTTTAAGCAGCACTCACAAATACACGCTAAAACACAATTTAAACATCCCCTGTACACACAATAGACACTTAACACACACATTCTAAAATACACACACTAAGATACACCACAAGGCATT
>NW_028164689.1:20000-31830 GCF_964263955.1 Coregonus lavaretus
AAGGTTACCAAACGGCCCGCCCAGCGAAGGAAAGGGACCCTGTGTGAAAAATCATATGTTTTTCTGGTTTTTTTTAACGAGTTTTCCTATAGGTTATTCAGTGTTTCACTCTCAAAATCATACCTTTTTTTTTTTTATAGAAAAAATACAGAAATGTGATGGTCTAAGTCCACAACAATGGTTAAACCACATCAATCTGATTGGGTAGGCCTGTTAGGGCCTTGCTCCCCAGTGGGTGGGCCTCTGTCCACCCATGCCCATCCATGTCTACACCCCTGATGCAAACAGTGCATGATGACAATTGCACATCACAAATAGCCTACTAACCAACACTTCAGACTGAACTTTTTCAATACCTGGTTTGCATACCCATTGTTGCCTTAGTTAGCATTTACTGGTAGATATCATCAGTTGAAACGTCTTTCCTACCCTACCGGCTACCGATGTCATTCTTCTGTGAGCTGCTCCATGCCAAAACCAGTTGAGAGCTGCACACTGTTGCTGCCTGCAGATGATATTCCGCTGAAACTAGGCTATGTCTGCAGCACGTGCTTTGTGATTGTGTAGGCTACTTTGTGCATGATTTCTCTATTGTACTACATACTTGATAAGTCGTATAGCTCCACTACACTACTTTTATATGCATCAGTAGGGATTAAGAAGTGAGTATACACAATGCCCATGGGAAAACAAGTGGTGTATACGGCTTATACCTGCGTATACCCTCCACCACACAACTGGCCCTTCGTGTTTTGCAAAAGGTGCACTCACCTACATGAGTGTGCTGGTATTACGGTTGCTGTCCTTTCAGAATCACCAACCTGTCACACACTGAAGGCCTATAGGTTCGCCACTGCGCAAACATGTCTATAATAGATATAAAGGCTGTTAAGATACTGTATTCATGTTTTAAGAAAGGAGTGCATATATTTGGCCTGTCGAAGCGGTTTTATACACTGACTGAATGGAAGCTGATAATTATGAGCACTCCGCTGGTCTCGGGAAGAAATGATGAGACCTCACTGTCCGAGACCGAGTCAAGACCGAGTACAAATGTATCCGACACCGAGACAACACCAAGACACTCAATATGTGGTCTCGAGACTGAACTACGACACTGGAGTATAGCCTAGTCATACAGGAGTAGTATAGCCATAGTAGTATTTAGTAGTTAATTACATTGCTAATGTCCTGTTATACAAATAGGTGTGTGTGTGTGTGTGTGTGTGTGTGTGTGTGTGTGTGTGTGTGTGTGTGTGTGTGTGTGTGTGTGTGTGTGTGTGTGTGTGTGTGTGTTGTGTGTGTGAGGGGGCAGAAAGGGAGAGACAGAGACAGACAGTACGGAGGCAGACAGTCTTGGCGACTGGATTCTGGGAGTAGAGGAGGAGGGGGGGCTTACACACACACACAGACACACACACACACTGAGGCAGACCTCAAACTCACACACAGTCTCTGGCAGAACGGCACTATTTGCAGACAAACACCCACCTTCAGTTGTACACAAACAGAGCCACATTAACTAATACCAACACACACACACACACTCGCACACTCACACACACACACACACACACAGTGTAGGGTTTAGCGGACACAGGCGTTGTTCTTCAGGATGTTGAAGGCAGACTTTGTGTTGTCAACAACAAGATCTCATGGTTTTACCAATTTGACTTCAGATTCTGATGTTTATCCATGTTTTTCCAAACGTCAAATTTAGACTTTTCTCTAAGGGTCAAATTTCACAGTGTTTTTGACGCCCTGGGTTGACTCCTCCTACTCAGCATCGGTCTGTTACTCAAAATGTCACATTTCAAAGTTAAGGGTTAAGGTTTTGGATAGGGTTAAAACATTAAAGAGCGACTGCCCCTGAAAACCAACTAATCCCTTTGAAAATGGCCTATGTGGCATCGATATGAGTCAGAAACATTTATTTTAGTGTCAAGATTTACAACAAAGTGTAAATAGGAACATTTTGGTCATAAAGTCTGTCTCGTCTAAAACGGAGTTTGGAACCTCAGTGCATCACGAGTAAATGAAGGTTGGGTTTGGATTACAATTATGTCAACAAATCATGCCCTCTTTTCCCAAGCTCCACGTGCAAATCGCCCCTCTGCCCACTACGCGTCCCTTCATTGAATGGGGCTACGTTGTTTCATCGCAACCAACGCGTTCAAAGGTCACAGCTGTTTGAGACTGAAAAGCCCTAGCTATATATCACTCACACACACACACACACGATAGAGATATTTCTGTTTGACAATGTAATTTATAGCCATAGTAGTATTTAGTAGTTAAACACACTGCTGAATAATGTCCTGTTCGTGACATACAGATATTGAGATACAAACAAGTGTTTCTGTGTGTGTGTGTGTGTGTGTGTGTGTGTGTGTGTGTGTGTGTTTGTGTGTGTGAGGGGGCAGAGAGGGAGAAACAGAGACAGACAGTACGGAGGCAGACAGTCTTGGCGACTGGATTCTGGGAGTAAAGGAGGGGGGGGGGGGCTTACACACACACACCGAGGCAGACCTCAAACTCACACACAGTCTCTGGCAGAACAACACTATTTGCAAACAAACACCCACCTTCAGTTGTACACAAACAGAGCCACATTGACTAATACCAACACACACACACACTCACTCACACACACAACACACACACACAGTGTAGCATTTAGCGGATGCAGGCGTTGTTCTTCAGGATGTTGAAGGCAAACTTTGTGTTAACAGCAACAAGATCTCACTGTTTTACCAATTTTACTTCAGATTCTGACTTTTATTCACATTTTTCTTAACGTCAAATTTTGAAGTTGCTCCAAACGTCAAATTTCACAGTGTTTTTGACATCCTGGGTTGACTCCTCCTGCTCAGCATCATTCTGTTTTTCCAAATGTCAAATTTCGAGGTTAAGGGTTAAGGTTTTGGATAGGGTTAAAACATCAGAGAGCGACTGCCCCTAAAAACCAACTAATCCCTTTGAAAACGGCCTATATGGCATCAATATGAGTCAGAAACATTTATTGTAGTGTCAAAATTTACTGCAAAGTGTAAATGGAGTTTGGAAGTGCATCACAACGAGTAAATGGTTGGGTTTGGATGACAATTATGTCCACTTGACGTCCCTTCATTGAATGGGGCTACGTTGTTTCATAGCCCCCAACACGTTCAAAGGACACAGCCGTTTGAGACTGAAAAGCCCTAGCTATACGGATTGACCAACTATGGTTTGCATGCCCTGCCAAAGGAGTATACTGCTTGTTATGTATATTTTCATAATCATTATCACAATTATCGTTAGCATAGCTGACGTTCGCTAGCTAGCTACCTAACTAGCTAGCTAGCTAGCTGGCTAACGTCAGCCTATCTCAATACAACGCGGATTTGGCTTAGAGTAATTTAGACGAAGCAGTAACATTAGCCTCCGAGGTGCAACCCATGTCTAGGGCACAAATAAATATTTGATGCAGCTATAGTGGTAATAGCTGACTCATGTTTGACTACAAAAGTGTTGTAACTAGCAGCAACAAAATCAAACCTACCCAGGGCCATAGCAAAACATGTCACAGTTGGTTGCATAGTGTAACGGCGTCACCGGCCTGAATCTAATCCAATATGGAGCCAGTCAGTCCATATGTAAAGCATAGAATTAGCTTCCAAACGAGATTACGTTACTTCTCGAGCTATGTTTATGATTGAGGGATGATGACAATCGTTGGCCCGGTCTTTCTGTTGGACAAAGTACAAAGTTGGGTGCCATACTGATCCCCTTGTCAAGAATGGATGCCGGGACCTACCAGAAGAAGCAAAGGTGGGTATCGTAACATGTCAGCAATGTGATTGCAATGGTTTAGCAACCTCCAAAAATAATTCCACTATTCACTTGCTATTTTCACAGCTTGTCAGCCAAGCTCAGAATAAAAGTGTGGCATGCGACACAAGTATCCTTGTGAACCCTCCTCCATTGTTGCCAGTCTCCCTCGACTCCTATGAAAAGGACATGCCATCATGAGGCCTCTGATAGTGACCCGAGTTACTGCCATGATGACACAGATGGCTTCATCAACAACGACAGGTAATGTGTGGTATGTGAAATGTGAAAAGTTATATTGAAAAATACCTGTCTTATTGAACTAGTAGGCAAATTCCCCAGCCAAGCAGATACCACTAGTAGAGTATTTTTGGTTGTGAAGTGCATTAGCAAAAAGTTTGGCTGTCTGTTATATCACCTTGTCATAGGCCCTCCCAGTCAACACCACCTCATAAGATTGCCTGCTGCAGTTGTTCGAGAGATTTGCAGCTGAACATTCAGCGTAGAGAAGACCGGCAGGGGACCCTTATCAGCATCATGCAGACTGTGAGCATTCCTATGAATTGAACATTCAGCCACATGTCCGGCCAGCAACGTTAACCTGTCAGTGGCAACAGTTTTCACAGGCTCATCATTTGTACAAATACAGAAGGTAACCCACTTCATTACTTTGATACATTTGATAACCCAATTGTGAAACATACAGTGCATTCGTTACGTTACAGCTTTATTCTAAAAGGGATGAAATTGTTATTTTTCCTCATCAATCTACACACAATACACAATAATGACAAAGCAAAAACAGGCTTTTAGAAATGTTTGGAAATGTATTAAAAATAAAAAGCTGAAATATCACATTTACATAAGTATTCAGACCCTTAACTCAGGACTTTGTTGAAACACTTTTGGCAGCGATTACAGACTCGAGTCTTCTTGGGTATGATGCTACAAGCTTGGAAAGGTGAACGCAGCGATCAGGTTGGTTCCACCAGGCTAATCATAACCACCATTGATAATGTAATAAGTGCTCTCTCTGAGTGCGTGTGTGTGTGTGTGTGTGTGTGTAATAGAAACAGCCTTTTCATTCCATGTGTCACTGTTGAACTCTGCTTCAACTCTGCCTATTTCTGCAGATGGCCTGGAGATGTTTTTGCCAGACGGCAGCCTCAGTCGTTTGATGGGGAGACCATAATTGGGTAGGTTTTATCTGACCTGTTCAAACTTCAACATAGTACCTGTTTGTGTGTCAGATATGATCTATCCTAACTGCCATTGGAAATAGAACAGTGACTATGTGTGTATGTGTTCACAGAAACATGTATGGAGTCAGCACATGGAGACTTGCAAGATGATGTGATGAAGTCCAGACTGACAGACAAGCTTGATACTGATGTATCAGAATGGATTATTAGACACAACTTTTACTTGTATTGTCTTTTTTATTATTGAATTGAATGGTATCAGTCAATATGGGGATGGAGAAACCCTGTGTATTCTGCAGAAGGATCAGGGAACTCCTGTTGTATATGGGACACCACACAGGAAGGTATGACCACTCTGACATGTTACCAAGGTAACCCCATTACCACCAGACAGGAAGGTATGACGACTCTGACATGTTACCAAGGTAGCCCCATTACCACCAGACAAAATGCTGATAGGCACAGTATCTGTATCGGCTGGGAATGACAATGAAAGGTGAAAGGTGCACGTTGTTATATTAGCAGAAAACTGCTTCTTTGGTATTACTGTATGTAAAGGGTTGTTTATTCTACATGGACCTGTTACTACATTTGAAAGTTATCAAAACACTTCGTTTTGATTGTCTACATAAATTCTGCAATTGCATTCTTCTCATATTACTCTGTAGGATACTGACCTATTCAAATGTAATTTGCTGTCATTTGAGTGCTGTTTTGTTTCATATTGTGTTTGATTGTTGTGTTGCTGTGATCACGGCACCCTTGTGAATGAGACCGTGGTCTCAATGGGTTTTCCGAACAGATTGGGAAGTAGGTCCCAAAGTGCTCTTCCAAACGTTGGAGGTGAGCATTCATCACTCGTGTGGGACACTTACTGATGCTGGTTTCTGTTATTTTCTTTTCCTTACGCACAAAGTCAACCAAGTCAGATTTTTTACATCCATTGTGAATGACAACAGTTCCTCTCTCAATGCGAAAAATCTTTCCAACACTCCCCCTCGATAACCACCAAGCCTCGGTGTGAAATAGAACATTGTCATGCTCTGATCCCATATCTCCACAATTTTGCGAACAGACGTCTGCGCAGAGGATGTGGTTTGATGTAGTGTACAATTGAAGCTACCTGTTGCAGTATATACTACATGGCCAAGAGTATGTGGACACCCCTTCAGATTAGTGGATTCGGCTATTTCAGCCACACCCGTTGCTGACAGGTGTATAAAATCGAGCACACAGCCATGCAATCTCCATAAACAAACATTGGCTTAGTGGCTTTCAACATGGCACCGTCATAGGATGCCACCATTCCAACAATTCAGTTTGTCAAATTTCTGCTCTGGTAGAGCTGGCCCGGTCAACTGTAAGTCCTGTTATTGTGAAGTGGAATCTCAGCCGCGAAATGGTAGGCCACACAAGCTCACAGAACGGGACTGCCAAGTGCTGAAGCGCGGAGCGCGTAGAAATCGTCTGTCCTCGGTTGCAACACTCACTACCGAGTTCCAAACTGCCTCTGGAAGCAACATCAGCACAAGAACTGCTCGCCAGAAGCTTCATGAAATGGGTTTCCATGGCCGAGCAGCCGCACACAAGCCTAAGATCACCATGCACAATGCCAAGCGTCGGCTGGAGGGGTGTAAAGCTCACCGCCATTGGACTCTGGAGCAGTGGAAGCACATTCTCTGGAGTGA
This sequence comes from Coregonus lavaretus, assembly GCF_964263955.1. NCBI lineage: Eukaryota > Metazoa > Chordata > Actinopteri > Salmoniformes > Salmonidae > Coregonus > Coregonus lavaretus. Next base: position 26,701 of record NW_028164689.1, read on the forward strand.
TGAATCACACTTCACCATCTGGCAGTCCGACGGACGAATCTGGGTTTGGCGGATACCAGGAGAACGCTACCTGCCCCAATGCATAGTGCCAAATGTAAAGTTTGGTGGAGGAGGCATCATGGTCTGGGGCTGTTTTTCATGGTTTGGGCTAGGCCCCTTAGTTCCAGTGAAGGGAAATATTAACGCTACAGCATACAATGGCTATTTTTGTTAGTTTTAAGCATATGCAATGTAAAAAATTTATTGGGACTTCCACACAAAATTACTTATTTACTTGTTTTAGGTTTAAGGAAGTGTGTAAATTGCGTTCTTTATCGTACAGCTAAGAAAGTTATATATTTAGATCCGCCTGGGAGGAATCCAGTGAATCCTCAGCCATGTCTGTGTCGTGAGCGAGTCGAGCTGGTTTTCTAACAACCGCCTATTTGAAGTGACGTGGCGGAGACCTGACATAACAGGGTATAACGACGCAGCCCACATTTCAATGCCACGCCCGTAATAGGCCACACCTTCTGGAAATAGAAAAAGACCCAGCTGCTGGGTCAACCCAGCATTTAAGTGAATAAAAACCCAACTGATGGTTAAATTAACCCGTGTTTGGGTAATCCAAACAACCCAACATGTTGGGTTATTCACGCAACCCAACTGGTTGGGTCAAAATTGGGTTGTTTTTAACCAAGTATTTTTTTGAGTGTAGCCTAGTAGTAGTAGTAGTAGTAGTAGTAGTAGTAGTAGTAGTAGTAGTAGTAGTAGTAGTAGTAGTAGTATTAGTAGTAGTAGTAGTAGTAGTAGTAGTAGTAGTAGTAGTAGTAGTAGTAGTAGTAGTCATATTCATAATCATACAGTAGTAGTAGAGACTACTTAGTGTTGTCAACACACTAGATTAGGGCCTAATGTTTATAAACAGTTTATAATCAGATCTTCAATATATAACTATTACGGAAGAGAGAGTTTAGTCTCAACAAGCACTAACAATAGCAGTTGTAAACACACACACACACACACACACACACAATATAGATATTTCTGATAGAGATATTTATGTTTGACAATCTTCAATTTGAAACTATTAAGGAAGAGAGAGTTTAGTCTCAACAAGCACTAACAATAGCAGTCGTAAACACACAAAAACACACACACACAGAAACATACACACAGTAGAGATATTTATATTTGACAATGTAGGTTATTGCCATAGTAGTATTTAGGATTTAATTACATTGCTGAATAATGTCCTGTTAGTGAATACAGATATGTGTGTGGGTGTGTGTAGGTATGTGTGTGTGTGTGTGTGTGCATGCGTGCGTGCGTGCGTGTGTGTGTGCGTGTGTGTGCTGTCAGGCGAGATCCTCGGTGCAGAGCAAATAGAGGCAGTCACAGTGGCACCACAGCCTGATGTAATGGATGTCACCAACAATATCTCATAGTTTCCCTGCGAAATTCGACATATTATGAATGAACGTCTATTTTTTAAGTATTAATTCTGCATGGTTACAGGGTTAAAACAGAAACAACTCAAAGGGTTAAGTTTAGGTATTAATTCCGAGTGGTTAAGGTTAGGGCTATAGTTTGGGGAAGGCTTAAAACAGTCGTTTTTAATTATTTTGTTTTAAGCCTTCCCCAAACCATAGCACTAACCTTAATTATTCGGAATTCATGCCTTAACTGGTATCCTTTGAGTTGTTTCAGTTTAAACCCTGTAACCACGCAGAATTAACCCTGTAACCACACCAAAAATAGACGTTCATCCATAATACGTCGAATTTCGAAGGGAAACTATGAGATCTTGTTGCCCACACACCGACACCGACACTCTCTCTCTCTCTCTCTCTCTCTCTCTCTCTCTCTCTCTCTCTCTCACGTGCGCTCTCGCTCTATAAATCAAATCAAATGTTTTATTTGTCACATACTCGTGTTTAGCAGATGTTATTGCAGGTGTAGCGAAATGCCTGTGCTTCTAGCTCCGACATTGCAGTAATATCTAACAAGTTATATCTAACAATTTCACAACATATACCCAATACACACAAATCTAAGTAAGGAATGGAATTAAGAATATATACATATATGGACGAGCAATGACAGAGCAGCATGGACTAAGATACAGTAGAATAGTATAGAATACAGTATATCCATATGAGATGAGTAATGCAAGATATGTAAACATTATTAAAGTGACTAGTGTTCCATTTCTTAAAGTGGCCAGTGATTTCTAGTCTATGTCTATAGGCAGCAGCCTCTAATGTGCTAGTGATGGCTATTTAACAGTCTGACGGCCTTGAGATAGAAGCTGTTTTTCAGTCTCTCGGTCCCAGCTTTGATGCACCTGTACTGACCCCACCTTCCGGATGATAGTGGGGTGAACAGGCAGTGGCTCGGGTGGTTGATGATCTATATCACACAAACAACAGTGTTGCTATTGGTGCTGAATCAGGACCTGACCCAGGGTGGTTTATTATACCTATGTGGGTGTGTTTTTATACTCCTTCCCTTTTTTCCCTCCTTCCCTCCTTCTGTCACTACCCTCCCTTCTCCTCTCCTTCCATCGCTCCCTCCTTTCAGCTCTCCCACCATTTCTTCCCTGTCTCTTTCATTTCTCCTCTCCCTCTCTCTGTCTCTCCCGCCATCCGTTCATTCTGTCAGGCTGTAGTTTGTTGTTGTGTTTTCTCTCCTGCCTCTAGCGTTACTATGACACCCTGCTGAGATGGAGAGAACAAGAGAGATGGAGGGAGAGAGAGAGAAGGAGAGAGAGATGGAGGGAGGGATGGAGGGACGGCGGGAGAGAGGGAGAGAGAGAAAGATAGATGGCGAGACAGATGGAGAGGGGGGGGGGGGGGGGTGTAGGGAAGTGTTGTGTTAAGCAAAGGGCTAGATATTGATCAGTCTGTCAAAGGGTGCTGTGTACTGATGCTCCCTTACACAGTAGCAGGCAGTTACCGATTAGTACCACACACACACACACACAAGGAGAGGAGAGGAGAGGAGAGGAGAGGAGAGGAGAGGAGAGGAGAGGAGAGGAGAGGAGAGGAGAGGAGAGGAGAGGAGAGGAGAGGAGAGGAGAGGAGAGGAGAGGAGAGGAGAGGGAACTGAAGAGTAGTCAAAATAAGCAGAGGAGAGAAGAGTAGTAGAAAATCAAGAGAGGAGAAGTTCACAAGAGGAAATAATTGAAAAATAAAAAGAATAGAAGAGGATAATAGTAGTCAAAGGAAGAGGAGAGAGGAGAAGAGAACAAAACAAGATATTGAGGTTAGGAAGTTTAAATAACAGTGTGTCTGTCTAGCCCTACCCCAGTCATAACAATGTGGTCTAGTTTGGAAGCCAATTCCGGCTTACGCTATTGGGCGTGGGGGTGGCAGCCGGGCTATGCTATTGGCTAGACGTGATGCAAGGTGGGCGTGTCTGCTGCTAATTGATTGGTCAACCACCGGGCCAACCAAACGCCTGTCTGATGGTTCCGAACCAGACAGAGAGGTTACTGTGGGTTAGAGAGCGAGAGAGAGAGAGAGAGAGAGAGAGAGAGAGAGAGAGAGAGAGAGAGAGAGAGAGAGAGAGAGAGAGAGAGAGAGAGAGAGAGAGAGAGAGAGAGAGAGAGAGAGAGAGAGAGAGGATAGAATGCATGTGTGTGTGTTCATTTGTGCCTGATTTCGTCTTGTCTAGTCTAAACCACTATATTTAATGATAGACTATAATTGGTAAAGGAAGATTCAGGAGTTGTATTACTTGATACTAAGATAATAGATTTGTCTTGTTTAACCCAGGGGTTTTCAAACTGGGGTCTGTGGACACCCATTTATTTTTCACTAAAATAAATATTGGTTTTATTGTACCTACAGAGCATGTTTGGTAAAATGTTGATCAATCTTCCTGTCTTTCCCATCCACCCCCAATGACAATCATATTTTTGCATCAGTATGCAAATAGCCTTTGCATTGGCCTCTCCATCTGTACACCAGTGGTAGTCAGAGCCTTATTAATGACGGGCACGCAGGGCACGTGCCCTGGCGCCCCAACCTCCAGGGGGCCCCCATCCCAATGATTTATATTATTTCCGCGGCAGGTGCGGAGGCCCCCAACCAAAACTTACTTAGGTCCCAAAAGGCTAGAGACGGATATTTGCTTGAAAATTGCTACATTTTCTCTCAGCCGCATGGCAAGGTGTAGAATAGAAGGATTACCATTGGTAGTCATTGTGCAGCTTGTGAGCTGCATGTGGCTCTCAGGAACTTAATTGGCTGCTCGCAAAAATATATTTAAAAAATTGTAGGGGGTCCTCGCCCAATGGCTCATAATATTTGGGGGGTACTTGACATTAAAAAGTTTGAAAACTCCTAGTCTGACCTACAGTACACTGGCTTGATCCATTGCATTTGAATAAGGCTGTCCTGTCCATGTTCTGCTGTTTTAAAGCCTGTCATTGTTTACTGTCTGATAGATCAAGTTATGTAAAGTGATTTCTGTCCAGTAATACTCAATGTGTGTGTGTGTGTGTGTTTTGTGTGTGTGTGTCCAGCATGTGTCAATTTAATCGTACCCTGTCCCGCTTTCACTGTCTGTTCCCCCATAATCCACATCAATTCCCTCTATTCCCCCATAATCCACATCAATTTAATAACCACTGTGTGTGTTTGTGTGTCTGTGTCTGTGTCTTTGTGTGTGTGTCTGTGTGTCTTTGTGTGTGTGTGTGTGTGTGTGTGTGTGCCTGTGTGTTCACATCCGCGCTTGATGTGCATGTGGTTGTATTCGTGTGTGTGCTTCGATCGTGCGTACGTGCATGTGTGTGCGTGCCTGGTGTGTGTGTGTATGTGAGCCATATGAGCAGCCAGTGTCTGACTGTAAACAACATTACATGATTAGAAGCCAGAACATAAACATATTGTTTGTTCTCTGGCATGGTTGACATTAACCTAATTCAACTAGGATTACCATGGAGAGAGAGGGAGGGAGGGAGAGCGAGAGAGGGGAGGAAATGGAGGCAGAAGAGAGAGAGAGGGAGGGAAGGGAGGGGGACGGAGAGGGGAGGGAGGGAGATGTGGGCAGTTTCGCAGGTACACACACACACACGTATGCACGCACGCGGGCGAGCATGCATGCACACACACACACACATACATAGATTGGAACTCCTGGTCT
>NW_028164688.1:7500-15000 GCF_964263955.1 Coregonus lavaretus
CGATTTTGATGCACTTTTCTCGGATTGGGTTGGTGGTCAGACACCCCCATATGGAAATCATCCGGTTGACAACAGGAGAACCAGGGACCGACTCCTGGCTCCCGGAAGGCCGATTTTGATGCACTTTTCTCGGATTGGGTTGGTGGTCAGACACCCCCATATGGAAATCATCCGGTTGACAACAGGAGAACCAGGGACCGACTCCTGGCTCCCGGAAGGCCGATTTTGATGCACTTTTCTCGGATTGGGTTGGTGGTCAGACACCCCCATATGGAAATCATCCGGTTGACAACAGGAGAACCAGGGACCGACTCCTGGCTCCCGGAAGGCCGATTTTGATGCACTTTTCTCGGATTGGGTTGGTGGTCAGACACCCCCATATGGAAATCATCCGGTTGACAACAGGAGAACCAGGGACCGACTCCTGGCTCCCGGAAGGCCGATTTTGATGCACTTTTCTCGGATTGGGTTGGTGGTCAGACACCCCCATATGGAAATCATCCGGTTGACATTAGGAGAACCAGGGACCGACTCCTGGCTCCCGGAAGGCCGATTTTGATGCACTTTTCTCGGATTGGGTTGGTGGTCAGACACCCCCATATGGAAATCATCCGGTTGACATTAGGAGAACCAGGGACCGACTCCTGGCTCCCGGAAGGCCGATTTTGATGCACTTTTCTCGGATTGGGTTGGTGGTCAGACACCCCCATATGGAAATCATCCGGTTGACAACAGGAGAACCAGGGACCGACTCCTGGCTCCCGGAAGGCCGATTTTGATGCACTTTTCTCGGATTGGGTTGGTGGTCAGACACCCCCATATGGAAATCATCCGGTTGACAACAGGAGAACCAGGGACCGACTCCTGGCTCCCGGAAGGCCGATTTTGATGCACTTTTCTCGGATTGGGTTGGTGGTCAGACACCCCCATATGGAAATCATCCGGTTGACAACAGGAGAACCAGGGACCGACTCCTGGCTCCCGGAAGGCCGATTTTGATGCACTTTTCTCGGATTGGGTTGGTGGTCAGACACCCCCATATGGAAATCATCCGGTTGACATTAGGAGAACCAGGGACCGACTCCTGGCTCCCGGAAGGCCGATTTTGATGCACTTTTCTCGGATTGGGTTGGTGGTCAGACACCCCCATATGGAAATCATCCGGTTGACATTAGGAGAACCAGGGACCGACTCCTGGCTCCCGGAAGGCCGATTTTGATGCACTTTTCTCGGATTGGGTTGGTGGTCAGACACCCCCATATGGAAATCATCCGGTTGACAACAGGAGAACCAGGGACCGACTCCTGGCTCCCGGAAGGCCGATTTTGATGCACTTTTCTCGGATTGGGTTGGTGGTCAGACACCCCCATATGGAAATCATCCGGTTGACAACAGGAGAACCAGGGACCGACTCCTGGCTCCCGGAAGGCCGATTTTGATGCACTTTTCTCGGATTGGGTTGGTGGTCAGACACCCCCATATGGAAATCATCCGGTTGACATTAGGAGAACCAGGGACCGACTCCTGGCTCCCGGAAGGCCGATTTTGATGCACTTTTCTCGGATTGGGTTGGTGGTCAGACACCCCCATATGGAAATCATCCGGTTGACATTAGGAGAACCAGGGACCGACTCCTGGCTCCCGGAAGGCCGATTTTGATGCACTTTTCTCGGATTGGGTTGGTGGTCAGACACCCCCATATGGAAACCATCCGGTTGACACCAGGAGAACCAGGGACCGACTCCTGGCTCCCGGAAGGCCGATTTTGATGCACTTTTTTCGGATTGGGTTGGTGGTCAGACACCCCCATATGGAAATCATCCGGTTGACATTAGGAGAACCAGGGACCGACTCCTGGCTCCCGGAAGGCCGATTTTGATGCACTTTTCTCGGATTGGGTTGGTGGTCAGACACCCCCATATGGAAATCATCCGGTTGACATTAGGAGAACCAGGGACCGACTCCTGGCTCCCGGAAGGCCGATTTTGATGCACTTTTCTCGGATTGGGTTGGTGGTCAGACACCCCCATATGGAAATCATCCGGTTGACATTAGGAGAACCAGGGACCGACTCCTGGCTCCCGGAAGGCCGATTTTGATGCACTTTTCTCGGATTGGGTTGGTGGTCAGACACCCCCATATGGAAACCATCCGGTTGACACCAGGAGAACCAGGGACCGACTCCTGGCTCCCGGAAGGCCGATTTTGATGCACTTTTCTCGGATTGGGTTGGTGGTCAGACACCCCCATATGGAAATCATCCGGTTGACATTAGGAGAACCAGGGACCGACTCCTGGCTCCCGGAAGGCCGATTTTGATGCACTTTTCTCGGATTGGGTTGGTGGTCAGACACCCCCATATGGTAAACCGCCGGCGGACACTAGGAGAACCAGGGGAGGCTATTACCTCACACATGGGGGTTTTGGGTGCCCTTGGCCGGCTTGGGGGTGACCCCAAGAGTGGGTCCAAGACCCCACACCCGGATCCATCCACAGGGGGGCGCCACATGTCATTTTAAGCCTGATTTCACTAGGGGAACCAGGGGATGATCTTAACTCACAAATGGGGGTTTTGGGTGCCCATGGCCGGCTTGGGGGTGACCCCAAGAAGGGGGTCCAAGCACCCCCATCCAGATCCATCCACAGGGGGGCGCCACAGGTCACTTTAGGCCGGATTTCACTATGGGGACCCAGGGGAGGCTGTTCACTCACACATGGGGGTTTTGGGTGCCCATGGTCGGCATGGCTGGCTTGGAGGAGACCCCAAGAAGGGGTCCAAGCACCCCCATCCAGATCCATCCACAGGGGGGCGCCACAGGTCATTTTAGGCCGGATTTCACTATGGGGACCCAGGGGAGGCTGTTCACTCACACATGGGGGTTTTGGGTGCCCATGGTCGGCATGGCTGGCTTGGAGGAGACCCCAAGAAGGGGTCCAAGCACCCCCATCCAGATCCATCCACAGGGGGGCGCCACAGGTCATTTTAGGCCGGATTTCACTATGGGGACCCAGGGGAGGCTGTTCACTCACACATGGGGGTTTTGGGTGCCCATGGTCGGCATGGCTGGCTTGGGGGAGACCCCAAGAAGGGGTCCAAGCACCCACAGCCGAATCCATCCACAGGGGGGCGCCACAGGTCACTTTAGGCCGGATTTCACTAGGGGTACACTGGGGAGGCTGTTCACTCACACATGGGGGTTTTGGGTGCCCTTGGTCGGCATGGCTGGCTTGGAGGAGACCCAAGAAGGGGTCCAAGCACCCCCACCAAGATCCATCCACAGGGGGGCGCCACAGGTCACTTTAAGCCTGATTTCACTATGGGACCCAGGGGAGGCTTTTCACTCACACATGGGGGTTTTGGGTGCCCTTGGTCGGCATGGCTGGCTTGGGGGGGACCCCAAGAAGGGGTCCAAGACCCCACAGCCGGATCCATCCCACAGGGGGCGCCACAGGTCATTGTAGGCCGGATTTCACTATGGGGACCCAGGGGAGGCTTTTCACTCACACATGGGGGTTTTGGGTGCCCATGGTCGGCATGGCTGGCTTGGGGGGGACCCCAAGAAGGGGTCCAAGACCCCACAGCCGGATCCATCCACAGGGGGGCGCCACATGTCACTTTAGGCCGGATTTCACTATGGGTACCCAGGGGAGGCTGTTCACTCACACATGGGGGTTTTGGGTGCCCATTGAAGGCATGGCCAGCTTGGGGGGGACCCCAAGAAGGGGTCCAAGCACCCACAGCCGGATCTATCCACAGGGGGGCGCCACATGTCATTTTAAGCCTGATTTCACTATGGGTACCCAGGGGAGGCTGTTCACTCACACATGGGGGTTTGGGGTGCCCATGGTCGGCATGGATGGCTTGGGGGGGACCCCAAGAAGGGGTCCAAGCACCCACAGCCGGATCTATCCACAGGGGGGCGCCACATGTCATTTTAAGCCTGATTTCACTATGGGTACCCAGGGGAGGCTGTTCACTCACACATGGGGGTTTTGGGTGCCCATGGTCGGCATGGCTGGCTTGGAGGAGACCCCAAGAAGGGGTCCAAGCACCCACAGCCGAATCCATCCACAGGGGGGCGCCACAGGTCACTTTATGCCGGATTCACTATGGGGACACAGGGGAGGCTGTTCACTCACACATGGGGGTTTTGGGTGCCCATGGCCGGCATGGCTGGCTTGGGGGGGACCCCGAGAAGGGGTCCAAGCACCCACAGCCGAATCCATCCACAGGGGGGCGCCACAGGTCACTTTAAGCCTGATTTCACTATGGGTACACTGGGGAGGCTGTTCACTCACACATGGGGGTTTTGGGTGCCCATGGCCGGCATGGCTGGCTTGGGGGGGACCCCGAGAAGGGGTCCAAGCACCCACAGCCGAATCCATCCACAGGGGTCACTTTAAGCCTGATTTCACTATGGGTACACTGGGGAGGCTGTTCACTCACACATGGGGGTTTTGGGTGCCCATGGTCGGCATGGCTGGCTTGGAGGAGACCCCAAGAAGGGGTCCAAGCACCCCCACCAAGATCCATCCACAGGGGGGCGCCACAGGTCACTTTAAGCCTGATTTCACTATGGGTACACTGGGGAGGCTGTTCACTCACACATGGGGGTTTTGGGTGCCCATGGTCGGCATGGCTGGCTTGGAGGAGACCCCAAGAAGGGGTCCAAGCACCCCCACCAAGATCCATCCACAGGGGGGCGCCACAGGTCACTTTAAGCCTGATTTCACTATGGGTACACTGGGGAGGCTGTTCACTCACACATGGGGGTTTTGGGTGCCCATGGCCGGCATGGCTGGCTTGGGGGAGACCCCAAGAAGGGGTCCAAGCACCCCCACCAAGATCCATCCACAGGGGGGCGCCACAGGTCACTTTAAGCCTGATTTCACTATGGGTACACTGGGGAGGCTGTTCACTCACACATGGGGGTTTTGGGTGCCCATGGTCGGCATGGCTGGCTTGGAGGAGACCCCAAGAAGGGGTCCAAGCACCCCCACCAAGATCCATCCACAGGGGGGCGCCACAGGTCACTTTAAGCCTGATTTCACTATGGGTACACTGGGGAGGCTGTTCACTCACACATGGGGGTTTTGGGTGCCCATGGCCGGCATGGCTGGCTTGGGGGAGACCCCAAGAAGGGGTCCAAGCACCCCCACCAAGATCCATCCACAGGGGGGCGCCACAGGTCACTTTAAGCCTGATTTCACTATGGGTACACTGGGGAGGCTGTTCACTCACACATGGGGGTTTTGGGTGCCCATGGTCGGCATGGCTGGCTTGGAGGAGACCCCAAGAAGGGGTCCAAGCACCCCCACCAAGATCCATCCACAGGGGGGCGCCACAGGTCACTTTAAGCCTGATTTCACTATGGGTACACTGGGGAGGCTGTTCACTCACACATGGGGGTTTTGGGTGCCCATGGTCGGCATGGCTGGCTTGGAGGAGACCCCAAGAAGGGGTCCAAGCACCCCCACCAAGATCCATCCACAGGGGGGCGCCACAGGTCACTTTAAGCCTGATTTCACTATGGGTACACTGGGGAGGCTGTTCACTCACACATGGGGGTTTTGGGTGCCCATGGCCGGCATGGCTGGCTTGGGGGAGACCCCAAGAAGGGGTCCAAGCACCCCCACCAAGATCCATCCACAGGGGGGCGCCACAGGTCACTTTAAGCCTGATTTCACTATGGGTACACTGGGGAGGCTGTTCACTCACACATGGGGGTTTTGGGTGCCCATGGTCGGCATGGCTGGCTTGGAGGAGACCCCAAGAAGGGGTCCAAGCACCCCCACCAAGATCCATCCACAGGGGGGCGCCACAGGTCACTTTAAGCCTGATTTCACTATGGGTACACTGGGGAGGCTGTTCACTCACACATGGGGGTTTTGGGTGCCCATGGCCGGCATGGCTGGCTTGGGGGAGACCCCAAGAAGGGGTCCAAGCACCCCCACCAAGATCCATCCACAGGGGGGCGCCACAGGTCACTTTAAGCCTGATTTCACTATGGGTACACTGGGGAGGCTGTTCACTCACACATGGGGGTTTTGGGTGCCCATGGTCGGCATGGCTGGCTTGGAGGAGACCCCAAGAAGGGGTCCAAGCACCCCCACCAAGATCCATCCACAGGGGGGCGCCACAGGTCACTTTAAGCCTGATTTCACTATGGGTACACTGGGGAGGCTGTTCACTCACACATGGGGGTTTTGGGTGCCCATGGTCGGCATGGCTGGCTTGGAGGAGACCCCAAGAAGGGGTCCAAGCACCCCCACCAAGATCCATCCACAGGGGGGCGCCACAGGTCACTTTAAGCCTGATTTCACTATGGGTACACTGGGGAGGCTGTTCACTCACACATGGGGGTTTTGGGTGCCCATGGCCGGCATGGCTGGCTTGGGGGAGACCCCAAGAAGGGGTCCAAGCACCCCCACCAAGATCCATCCACAGGGGGGCGCCACAGGTCACTTTAAGCCTGATTTCACTATGGGTACACTGGGGAGGCTGTTCACTCACACATGGGGGTTTTGGGTGCCCATGGTCGGCATGGCTGGCTTGGAGGAGACCCCAAGAAGGGGTCCAAGCACCCCCACCAAGATCCATCCACAGGGGGGCGCCACAGGTCACTTTAAGCCTGATTTCACTATGGGTACACTGGGGAGGCTGTTCACTCACACATGGGGGTTTTGGGTGCCCATGGCCGGCATGGCTGGCTTGGGGGAGACCCCAAGAAGGGGTCCAAGCACCCCCACCAAGATCCATCCACAGGGGGGCGCCACAGGTCACTTTAAGCCTGATTTCACTAGGGGGACACTGGGGAGGCTGTTCACTCACACATGGGGGTTTTGGGTGCCCATGGCCGGCATGGCTGGCTTGGGGGAGACCCCAAGAAGGGGTCCAAGCACCCCCACCAAGATCCATCCACAGGGGGGCGCCACAGGTCATTTTCACTAGGAGAACCAGGGGAGGGCTCCTGACTCACACATGGGCATTCTGGGTGCCCATGGCTGGGATGGGTGAGACAGAGTCCAGCCCTCCACACACAAAAGTGATCCAGCAGGCCAGAAGAAAGGGGAGAGAGAGAGAGAGAGAACAAATAATACATGGGCACAGAGCAGCCAGCCTCCATTGGAGCTGCCTGCACAGTGCTGCCCTCCTGTGGGAAAGGTTCACACACACACTCACTCACTCACTCACACAGACACACACAGACAAACCTATTCACTTGGGCCTTCTCCCTCATGCCCTGCTGACATCCATGCAGGCCCACATTGACCTTTGTGACCTCTGGAGCTCCATGCACCTTGTTCTAAACTCCCTGCCTAGTAAAGGGCATCTCCCATGGGCATGAGAGTACAGCTCACTCCCCTGGAGCACCATGCCTCTTTTTAATCACTCTCTCCCTATTAAAACCCTCTCTCCCATGGGCTTGAGAGTACAGCTTACTCCCTTGACCTCCAGAGGTATAGGAGGCCAAAAAAAAAGGGGGACAGAGCAGACAG
>NW_028164688.1:25000-32500 GCF_964263955.1 Coregonus lavaretus
GAATGCCAATCGGTCAGTGTATATGAAACAGGTTCGAGAATAGACAGGGGACATGGGGACATGAGGGTATCCGAAACCAGGCCCTGCCCTGGGCATGAGCACCTCCAGTCGGTCGCCGGAGGGATGGTCCACTTCGGAGCGTTGGAACCATGGTTCTGCGGGACCCAGAACCCTCAAAAAAGCCCATTTACCAACAACCGCACGGGCCGAGAGGTTTGCCATCACCCCCGGATCAATCGGACGTGTACGGGTGCTTCACGACAGAGAGGGGCCATGGGGACATGAGGTAGCCGAAACCGGGCCTTCCCCTGGGCATGGGAACGGCCAGTAGGTCCCTGGAGGTATGGTCCACTTCGGAGCGTTGGAACCATGGTTCTGAGGGACCCAGAACCCTCAAACATGCCCGATTCCCAATATCCGCACAGGCCGAGAGGTTTGCCATCACCCCCGGATCAATCCGCCATGGAAGTCTATTCTCTGAAAACGAGGTTTTCAAAATCGCGCCGGTACCTGTCTGGCCGACCTGGAACCGAGTGGGGCTACTACGGGAGAGGCCAAATTATCGACATAAGCCCTGCCACCCGCTGGGCCTGTCTGTGCTCCGCCGTTTGGGGGAAAAAACAGCGATTTCGGTTTTGAAAAAACGACTTAAAACGTTAATAATTCAAAAACTAAAAGTCCAATCAGGATGGGGTTTTTTTGGCGCAAAAGGGCACGAATAGACGCACATTTATATATAAATTAATTCGTTTTTGGAAATTTTTTACTATATTTTAATTATGTTAGAAAAGTGAAAAAAAAAAATAGGGGTCAGAACGGTTGATGTTCCTATACGAGTTAAGAAAAACCCTTTTAGGTAATGGAAGTTCATCATAAAAGAGGATAATAGACCAAATTTGGGACCTCTAGCTCATCGGGAAGTATTTTTAAACATTATTTGAAAAAATCGGAAAAATCGGCCGAAATTGCACTATGTCCCTTCGTGCATGGTAACCCAAATGAGAACCAGGGGGAACGGCTCCTGACTCACACAAGGCCGACATGGGTGCTCTTGGTCGGATTGGGTTGTGGGTCAGACACCCCCACATGGAAGACCGCCGGCGGTCGATGGGAGAACCAGAGACCGACTCCTGGCTCACGGAAGGCCGATTTGGGTGCACTTGGTCGGATTGGGTTGTGGGTCAGACACCCCAACATGGTTGTCCGCCGGCGGACACCAGGAGAACCAGGGACCGACTCCTGCCTCACGGAAGGCCGATTTGATGCACTTTTTTCGGATTGGGGTGGTGGTCAGACACCCCCATATGGAAATCATCCGGTTGACAACAGGAGAACCAGGGACCGACTCCTGCCTCACGGAAGGCCGATTTTGATGCACTTTTCTCGGATTGGGTTGGTGGTCAGACACCCCAACATGGTTGTCCGCCGGCGGACACCAGGAGAACCAGGGACCGACTCCTGGCTCACGGAAGGCCGATTTGATGCACTTTTTTCGGATTGGGGTGGTGGTCAGACACCCCCATATGGAAATCATCCGGTTGACAACAGGAGAACCAGGGGCCGACTCCTGCCTCACGGAAGGCCGATTTTGATGCACTTTTCTCGGATTGGGTTGGTGGTCAGACACCCCAACATGGTTGTCCGCCGGCGGACACCAGGAGAACCAGGGACCGACTCCTGGCTCACGGAAGGCCGATTTGATGCACTTTTTTCGGATTGGGGTGGTGGTCAGACACCCCCATATGGAAATCATCCGGTTGACAACAGGAGAACCAGGGGCCGACTCCTGCCTCACGGAAGGCCGATTTTGATGCACTTTTCTCGGATTGGGTTGGTGGTCAGACACCCCCATATGGAAACCATCCGGTTGACACTATGAGAACCAGGGACCGACTCCTGGCTCCCGGAAGGCCGATTTTGATGCACTTTTCTCGGATTGGGTTGGTGGTCAGACACCCCCATATGGAAACCATCCGGTTGACACTATGAGAACCAGGGACCGACTCCTGGCTCCCGGAAGGCCGATTTTGATGCACTTTTCTCGGATTGGGTTGGTGGTCAGACACCCCCATATGGAAACCATCCGGTTGACACTATGAGAACCAGGGACCGACTCCTGGCTCCCGGAAGGCCGATTTTGATGCACTTTTCTCGGATTGGGTTGGTGGTCAGACACCCCCATATGGAAATCATCCGGTTGACATTAGGAGAACCAGGGACCGACTCCTGGCTCCCGGAAGGCCGATTTTGATGCACTTTTCTCGGATTGGGTTGGTGGTCAGACACCCCCATATGGAAATCATCCGGTTGACATTAGGAGAACCAGGGACCGACTCCTGGCTCCCGGAAGGCCGATTTTGATGCACTTTTCTCGGATTGGGTTGGTGGTCAGACACCCCCATATGGAAACCATCCGGTTGACACTATGAGAACCAGGGACCGACTCCTGGCTCCCGGAAGGCCGATTTTGATGCACTTTTCTCGGATTGGGTTGGTGGTCAGACACCCCCATATGGAAATCATCCGGTTGACATTAGGAGAACCAGGGACCGACTCCTGGCTCCCGGAAGGCCGATTTTGATGCACTTTTCTCGGATTGGGTTGGTGGTCAGACACCCCCATATGGAAATCATCCGGTTGACATTAGGAGAACCAGGGACCGACTCCTGGCTCCCGGAAGGCCGATTTTGATGCACTTTTCTCGGATTGGGTTGGTGGTCAGACACCCCCATATGGAAACCATCCGGTTGACACTATGAGAACCAGGGACCGACTCCTGGCTCCCGGAAGGCCGATTTTGATGCACTTTTCTCGGATTGGGTTGGTGGTCAGACACCCCCATATGGAAATCATCCGGTTGACACTATGAGAACCAGGGACCGACTCCTGGCTCACGGAGGCCGATTTTGATGCACTTTTCTCGGATTGGGTTGGTGGTCAGACACCCCCATATGGAAATCATCCGGTTGACACTATGAGAACCAGGGACCGACTCCTGGCTCCCGGAAGGCCGATTTTGATGCACTTTTCTCGGATTGGGTTGGTGGTCAGACACCCCCATATGGAAATCATCCGGTTGACATTAGGAGAACCAGGGACCGACTCCTGGCTCCCGGAAGGCCGATTTTGATGCACTTTTCTCGGATTGGGTTGGTGGTCAGACACCCCCATATGGAAATCATCCGGTTGACACTATGAGAACCAGGGACCGACTCCTGGCTCACGGAGGCCGATTTTGATGCACTTTTCTCGGATTGGGTTGGTGGTCAGACACCCCCATATGGAAATCATCCGGTTGACACTATGAGAACCAGGGACCGACTCCTGGCTCCCGGAAGGCCGATTTTGATGCACTTTTCTCGGATTGGGTTGGTGGTCAGACACCCCCATATGGAAACCATCCGGTTGACACTATGAGAACCAGGGACCGACTCCTGGCTCCCGGAAGGCCGATTTTGATGCACTTTTCTCGGATTGGGTTGGTGGTCAGACACCCCCATATGGAAATCATCCGGTTGACACTATGAGAACCAGGGACCGACTCCTGGCTCACGGAGGCCGATTTTGATGCACTTTTCTCGGATTGGGGTGGTGGTCAGACACCCCCATATGGTAAACCGCCGGCGGACACTAGGAGAACCAGGGGAGGCTCTTACCTCACACATGGGGGTTTTGGGTGCCCTTGGCCGGCTTGGGGGTGACCCCAAGAGGGGGTCCAAGACCCCACACCCGGATCCATCCACAGGGGGGCGCCACATGTCATTTTAAGCCTGATTTCACTAGGGGAACCAGGGGATGATCTTAACTCACAAATGGGGGTTTTGGGTGCCCATGGCTGGCTTGGGGGTGACCCCAAGAGGGGGTCCAAGACCCCACAGCCGGATCCATCCACAGGGGGGCGCCACAGAGGTCATTTTAGGCCTGATTTCACTAGGGGAACCAGGGGATGATCTTAACTCACAAATGGGGGATTTGGCTGCCCATGGCTTGGGGGAGACCCCAAGAGGGGGTCCAAGCACCCCCACCCGGATCCATCCACAGGGGGGCGCCACATGTCACTTTAGGCCTGATTTCACTATGGGGACACAGGGGAGGCTGTTCACTCACACATGGGGGTTTTGGGTGCCCATGGCCGGCTTGGGGGTGACCCCAAGAGGGGGTACAAGACCCCACAGCCGGATCCATCCACAGGGGGGCGCCACATGTCATTTTAAGCCTGATTTCACTATGGGGACCCAGGGGAGGCTGTTCACTCACACATGGGGGTTTTGGGTGCCCATGGTCGGCATGGCTGGCTTGGAGGAGACCCCAAGAAGGGGTCCAAGCACCCCCATCCAGATCCATCCACAGGGGGGCGCCACAGGTCACTTTAGGCCGGATTTCACTATGGGGACCCAGGGGAGGCTGTTCACTCACACATGGGGGTTTTGGGTGCCCATGGTCGGCATGGCCAGCTTGGGGGAGACCCCAAGAAGGGGTCCAAGCACCCACAGCCGAATCCATCCACAGGGGGGCGCCACAGGTCACTTTAGGCCGGATTTCACTATGGGGACCCAGGGGAGGCTGTTCACTCACACATGGGGGTTTTGGGTGCCCATGGTCGGCATGGCCAGCTTGGGGGAGACCCCAAGAAGGGGTCCAAGCACCCACAGCCGAATCCATCCACAGGGGGGCGCCACAGGTCACTTTAGGCCGGATTTCACTATGGGTACACTGGGGAGGCTGTTCACTCACACATGGGGGTTTTGGGTGCCCATGGTCGGCATGGCTGGCTTGGAGGAGACCCCAAGAAGGGGTCCAAGCACCCCCACCAAGATCCATCCACAGGGGGGCGCCACAGGTCACTTTAAGCCTGATTTCACTATGGGTACACTGGGGAGGCTGTTCACTCACACATGGGGGTTTTGGGTGCCCATGGTCGGCATGGCTGGCTTGGAGGAGACCCCAAGAAGGGGTCCAAGCACCCCCACCAAGATCCATCCACAGGGGGGCGCCACAGGTCACTTTAAGCCTGATTTCACTATGGGTACACTGGGGAGGCTGTTCACTCACACATGGGGGTTTTGGGTGCCCATGGTCGGCATGGCTGGCTTGGAGGAGACCCCAAGAAGGGGTCCAAGCACCCCCACCAAGATCCATCCACAGGGGGGCGCCACAGGTCACTTTAAGCCTGATTTCACTATGGGTACACTGGGGAGGCTGTTCACTCACACATGGGGGTTTTGGGTGCCCATGGTCGGCATGGCTGGCTTGGAGGAGACCCCAAGAAGGGGTCCAAGCACCCCCACCAAGATCCATCCACAGGGGGGCGCCACAGGTCACTTTAAGCCTGATTTCACTATGGGTACACTGGGGAGGCTGTTCACTCACACATGGGGGTTTTGGGTGCCCATGGTCGGCATGGCTGGCTTGGAGGAGACCCCAAGAAGGGGTCCAAGCACCCCCACCAAGATCCATCCACAGGGGGGCGCCACAGGTCATTTTCACTAGGAGAACCAGGGGAGGGCTCCTGACTCACACATGGGCATTCTGGGTGCCCATGGCTGGGATGGGTGAGACAGAGTCCAGCCCTCCACACACAAAAGTGACCCAGCAGGCCAGAAGAAAGGGGAGAGAGAAGAGAGAGAGAACAAATAATACATGGGCACAGAGCAGCCAGCCTCCATTGGAGCTGCCTGCACAGTGCTGCCCTCCTGTGGGAAAGGTTCACACACACACTCACTCACTCACTCACACAGACACACACAGACAAACCTATTCACTTGGGCCTTCTCCCTCATGCCCTGCTGACATCCATGCAGGCCCACATTGACCTTTGTGACCTCTGGAGCTCCATGCACCTTGTTCTAAACTCCCTGCCTAGTAAAGGGCATCTCCCATGGGCATGAGAGTACAGCTCACTCCCCTGGAGCACCATGCCTCTTTTTAATCACTCTCTCCCTATTAAAACCCTCTCTCCCATGGGCTTGAGAGTACAGCTTACTCCCTTGACCTCCAGAGGTATAGGAGGCCAAAAAAAAAGGGGGACAGAGCAGACAGCCCCCAAAGGGGATGCCTGCTCTGCCCCCCTATGAGACAGGTTCACTCACTCACACAGACACACCTATTCACTTGGGCCTTCTCCCTCATGCCCTGCTGACATCCATGCAGGCCCACATTGACCTTTGTGACCTCTGGAGCTCCATGCCTCTTTTTAAACTCTCTCTTCCCATTAAAAGCCTCTCTCACATGGGCTTGAGAGTACAGCTTACTCCCTTGACCTCCAGAGGTATAGGAGGCCAAAAAAAAAGGGGGACAGAGCAGACAGCCCCCAAAGGGGATGCCTGCTCTGCCCCCTATGAGACAGGTTCACTCACTCACACAGACACACCTATTCACTTGGGCCTTCTCTCTGTGGCCCTGCTGACAGCCATGCAGGCCCACATTGACCTTTGTGACCTCTGGAGCTCATTGCCTCCATCTCTACACTCCATGCCCAGTGAAACCCTCTCTCACTCGGCCTGAGACTGCAGCTCACTCCCTGGATGGCCTGGGCTCCAGAACCACGACCACCAAGCCCACACTCCCTGCCCACTCAAACCCTCTCTCACTCGGCCTCAGACTGCAGCTCACTCCCTGGATGGCCTGGGCTCCAGAACCACGACCACCAAGCCCACACTCCCTGCCCACTCAAACCCTCTCTCACTCGGCCTCAGACTGCAGCTCACTCCCTGGATGGCCTGGGCTCCAGAACCACGACCACCAAGCCCACACTCCCTGCCCGCTCAAACCATCTCTCACTCGGACTGAGACTGCAGCTCACTGCATGGGCGTCCCCGACCTCCATGCCTCCAGGCCCACACTCCGTGTCCGCTCAAACCATCTCTCACTCGGACTGAGACTGCAGCTCACTGCATGGGCGTCCCCGACCTCCATGCCTCCAGGCCCACACTCCGTGTCCGCTCAAACCATCTCTCACTCGGACTGAGACTGCAGCTCACTGCATGGGCGTCCCCGACCTCCATGCCTCCAGGCCCACACTCTGTGTCCGCTCAAACCATCTCTCACTCGGACTGAGACTGCAGCTCACTGCATGGGCCTCCCCGACCTCCATGCCTCCAGGCCCACACTCCGTGTCCGCTCAAACCATCTCTCACTCGGACTGAGACTGCAGCTCACTGCATGGGCGTCCCCGACCTCCATGCCTCCAGGCCCACACTCCGTGTCCGCTCAAACCATCTCTCACTCGGACTGAGACTGCAGCTCACTGCATGGGCGTCCCCGACCTCCATGCCTCCAGGCCCACACTCTGTGTCCGCTCAAACCATCTCTCACTCGGACTGAGACTGCAGCTCACTGCATGGGCCTCCCCGACCTCCATGCCTCCAGGCCCACACTCCGTGTCCGCTCAAACCATCTCTCACTCGGACTGAGACTGCAGCTCACTGCATGGGCCTCCCCGACCTCCATGCCTCCAGGCCCACACTCCGTGTCCGCTCAAACCATCTCTCACTCGGACTG